>NC_090074.1:1013826-1047908 GCF_038355195.1 Osmerus mordax | reverse complement strand
GCTTGATCGAGACAGTGGCCTGAAGTAAATCCCCACCATTTTTTTTGTTAGACAATAAATGCCTTATAAGGTTATGAACTTTTATCTTATGGTTTAGCTAACACAAGCTGTACCCCTCACCCCCCCCCCCTCACTTCAACTCCCCTCACCCCCCTCACCCTCACTCCCACTCCCCTCACCCTCACTCCCCTCACCCTCACTCCCACTCCCCTCACTCCCACTCCCCTCACCCTCACTCCCACCCCCCACACCCTCACTCCCCTCACCTCACTCCCACCCCCCTCACCCTCACTCCCACTCCCCTCACCCTCACTCCCCTCACCCCCCCTCATTGTATGCCTGATGTCTGGTGTCCAGTTGAACTTCCCTGTGTCGTTTTCTCCCTCCTCTTTGTCTAGACAGCTGTGCACAGCCTGCGTTCTTTGTGCTCTGGTGTTGAGCCCCTGTTCTCTCTGAGTCATGCGGGGGGGGGGGGGGGGGGGGGGGGGGGGGGGGGGGACCGCATGTGACCAGCTGCCAGACACATCGGCCCTACCTCAAAGAGATAGCTCCGAACCCTGAGCTGAAAACCAATATCAGACCGTGCTCTAACCGAATCAACGAGCCATCTCCGCAACCTGAGATCTTCTGAGAGCCGGGTCTGAAAAGCACAAAAAAAACTGCATCTCTCATCGAGTTGGAAACACAACCTCGGAAAGCGTGTGTCTAACTGGATTTGGAAAAATGGATAAACGTATTTGCGTAGTGATTCAGTGTTAGTAGATGTACTGCCTTCGTTTCCATCTTGAGCAGAGCTGGCTGTATGGTGTGTATTCTGAGATTCTGTATCATGTCCCTGTGGAAACACAGAATATACAGGACTGTCCACAAGTCTTATGCACAAATAAAATAAAATAAAGAAATAAAAGTAAAGCAAAAATGCTTAAATAAATAATGAAATGAAAAGACTAAACCACAGAAGATAAAACCATAAATATCTAAGACAGTATTCATCTTAAAAATGTTGGGTGTCTTAAGACTTCTCCGAAGAATATATCTGGATGCATTTGGAGCCTGTTTGTTCCAGGGCTGGCCCTCCAGCTGCCCCAACCACACGCTCCCCGTTTAAAGAGGGCGTTTTATGGTAAAAGACCTCTCTTTAATTTACTGTTCCTCTGGGGATCCTGAAGAAGTGAAACAACCTGAGAGGAAAACACACACAGACTCGAGTTCTTCCTCCCCCATCGGGCTCTGTGAGTCGGCGTGGTTTTCAGTCGGAGGGGAAGGAGCTCCTGGTCTGAGCATGCAGCCTCACAGGGTTCGTCCACTCTCCTCGAAACACATGTAGACGCCTCTGGCTGTCCCCGCCCAGTGATGGCCTGACAGATGTCTGATTGGGTCTTTTGCATATTTCATGGCCTCATTTGGAGTATTTTTCCTTTATTTCCCGGTGTAGTTTTCCCGTCCAGACCCCAGAGGCTCCTCATTGGCCTGGTTTCCGCCTGTGTATAAAGGAAAATAGAACAGAAAAAACAAGAACTAATCAAAGGCTGTGTTTAAGCCTTTGACTCAGCCTGCATGGAGTTTTTCACTGATTGAAATTAAAAAAATTCTGTTTTGATAAATATAGCAACAATATTTTCAGACCAGTCAGAATGTAGGAAAATAACATGGGTGCCTTGGTTTGTTGACTGATTCTACCAGTGAGGATAACTCTACAGAGATATTGATATTTTGCCTTCCATATTTAATACACCGCATGCGATAGAAGGGAATATTTTCATACCCTAGTTTCCCTCATAGCTTCAGATCCGTTTGATAGGAATGAACTCTTCAAAAACGATCTATTCTTCCTCCTCTCTCATTTCAAGCAGCTGTGCTTTAAAATAGACCTGTCGAGGACCAGACTGTTTCCATCCACAACCACATTTTGGGGCGGACGTCCAAGTGGAAAGTTTCTTGGTGGGGGCTGTGTCAGCAGCAGTCTGGGCATCCCTGAGAGATGACATCATTTATGGGCTGCGTGAGGTTTGCGCATCATCGGTTCAAGCGTGGTGCTACTGTAGGTCTGTTAAACACCGTCTGTAACACAGTCTCTGTTCAAACAGATGCTTCTCAGACTAGCCTGCGATGCCGTTCTCCTCACCGAACAGGAAGAATGGTTGTCTGTTTCTGCATCAAACTTAAATCTTTGATAGTATTTTTTTTTCTTCAAATGCGGCAGTGAGAACTCGACTTAGCTGCTGGTTTCTCCCCATATCGCACTGTCCTACAAGGACACGTTTCAACTGCGTTAGACAAAGCTTTGATGTACGTTTTTTACGTTTTCCCACTCTTTTGAAAAACATTTTGACCTTGGCACTGTACTTGGCCAAGACAGACTGAATTCCAATCGCAGCACGCAGTATAAAATACCAAGACTGTACCAAGGCTCTGTTTGATCCTCGAACTACAAGTGGATATTGTTTGCTAAGCTATTCTACATCTCCCTCAGTCTCTTCCACTCTACAGCTGTGCATACTTATAACCGGATCTGGACGGCCACGTCATTCGTCCAGTCGACCGCGCCGGCGTTATTTAATATCACGGAAGAGAATTCTACTGGAATAAATGCATCAGGGCTCCTTGAAGGGGCAGAGGACTTTAACAGAAGGCACAGTGGAAATGAAATATGTGTCTGGTCCATTGGAGGGGGATGAGGGGGGAGTGTGGTGGTGGGACTTCAAACGACAGACCTATAATCATTTCTGCTGTGCTTTACAGCATGCAGGGGGACTGGCTGAGAGCTGGTTCCACCTTTCTGCCCACCCTGACACCAGCCAGACAGGCAGTGAAGCACGCGGCGCACTCAGACTTGGCGACTTCATAAACAGACACGGTTTATACTCCAGACCAGAGAGGGGGACCTGGGGCTTTTCAGGGTCTTGTCCAGAACTTGCCAGGAGGTCCGGACATTCGCTAGAACCTCGTACGGGGGAGAACCTTGATCGGGACTTCAGCGTTGAGCTTCCAGAGACAGTGTTAGCTCTGATACGGCAACAACTCTCCTCAGGATGTAGAAGTGAAAACTAGGGCTGGGGGGGGGGAGAGAGGGGGGACGACACAAATAGTTTCTTTAAACATTTGCCCAGTCAAATTCCTGGGAGTCAAGTCTGATATGGAGAGTGTCATCTGGATTTTATGTGCATCTCTCGGTGAGGGAGTCGGGCTAGTAATCCGAAGGTTGCCAGTTCGATTCCCGGTCATGCCAACTGACGTTGTGTCCTTGGGCAAGGCACTTCACCCTACTTGCCTCGGGGGAATGTCCCTGTACTTACTGTAAGTCGCTCTGGATAAGAGCGTCTGCTAAATGACTAAATGTAAATGTAAATCTCTCACATCCTCTAATTGGGATTTTAATGCATTCCACACCATTAGCTGTTAGCTGTAGCCATGCTGCATGCTGTACGCTTGATGGAAGATAAAGTATGCCTCGACTTTGTTATCTTAGCCATCCAATTCCCACAGCTTGATGTACCTTAAAACTAAAATTATAGGGTTAGGGTACCCTAACCCCCACACACACACACACACACGCACACACACACACACACACACACACCAGATGCATGGCTTAGCTACTCCATTAGCAAAGCTAACTTTACATCCCGGTCCAGGCCACCCTTAGCACTCTGTTGTTTCTGTGCGTTTACTGAAGAAACAGACCGTTTTCAAGATAACATTGAAGTGGCGGCACAAGAGTGTAACCGTGATCTCAATCTCAACCTCCAAAGAGAGTTCTGGTCCTGTTAACGTAGACTCCCACAGGCATCCCTTAAAACAAGTCCTCCTCTTTAAAGACGTTATGAAACGATAACAAACAGGGACACCGGAGAAGCGTGGAGGTTCCCAGAAGCATTCACACTCGTCACTTAACCTCCTCATCTGGATCATTTGCTGCACCAGGCGTGTCGAACCCAAACTCCGGTGTGTTGGTTTCCCAAGATCTAAAGTTGCAAGACTGGCCTCCTTCCTCTTTTGTCTTGGTAGCACAAAGGATGAGACCAGCCACCTTCGCAAACCCCCCAAGAACAACCGAGGGGAAGGGGTCGTTTGGAGGTTAGCAGCAGAGAGACGCCAGAATGTCCTGGGAAGGAAAAGCGGTATCTGTCTTGAAACCCCTGGAGTGATTCGGATGCTACGGGAACGTTGTGCACCACAGTGAAACAAACTGCTGTTTAAAGTTTGGGTTGAGGATATTCATACACCTGAAATGTTAAGTACTGATGTGAGTGATATGAGCGTGTTCGAACGAGGCCCAGTGGCGATGTTTTCAGATGAGTGCTTTTCAAATTATGTCAACTTTTTAACAAACAATTTGGTTAACAACCTATTGTGATGAAATAAGCAGTTTAGGAATTATGAAGAAAAAAAGGATGGTGCCTCGATACGCCAGATGGATCTCTTTTGAAGTTCAGGCGTTTTCATGAATGAGCAATCAGCAAGCCAGTGTAGTTGCGAAACCCCCCATCCGACTTTCCTCCTTGAGCAGCAAAGTTGTGTCTCCATCAAAGCATGGCATGCACATGGGGGGGCCTGCGATCCTACAGTACAATACCATCCATACCAACGGCCTTGTGAGTTTTTAGTGGGAATCTGCTGTGCGGCTTTACATCACTGAGCACTCACAGAAGGATCACTGTGGAAGCAGACTGACTCACTCGCTGTTCAGCCCGTGGTGCCTGAAAACCTGACAGTCACAGACGCTGTATGTTAAACAGCAGTGGTTCTCGTGTTAACATGTCACGCTGCACACACATGAGTATGCATACACATACACACACACACACCTGATAAATGGCTGGCATGACTGGGTGATA
The DNA here is from genome assembly GCF_038355195.1 of Osmerus mordax. Classification (NCBI taxonomy): domain Eukaryota; kingdom Metazoa; phylum Chordata; class Actinopteri; order Osmeriformes; family Osmeridae; genus Osmerus; species Osmerus mordax. The sequence continues at coordinate 1,043,070 of NC_090074.1, read as the reverse complement.
TGTGAGCCTGTTCCGGTTCCTCCTGGCAGGTTTCCGGTACCGTCCTGCCCGGTCGCCGGGGTGTCAGACTCATCGCTGATGTCTGTCCTCGACACCGAGGTGACACTGTGCTTCAGGTGTTTGTCATGTGCTTCAGGTGTTTGTCATGTGCTTCAGGTGTTTGTCACGTGCTTCAGGTGTTTGTCACGTGCTTCAGGCTGGAAGCTTCCCTCTACAGCTGAAGGTGTTCACATGGACGGGGGGGGGGAGATATTAGTATTAGTAGTCTGTATTGCTAATTTATTAAGAAATGAATCTACTCTACAGTGCTCGGTGAATTACATGAAGTACGCCATCTTGGTCGCCACTGTACAGTACATTGAAAAAAAAAAAACACTCTTTATAAATAATATGTGAGTTTTGGCATTGTGTGATTAAACACTCATCTGGGTTCTGTTTCTATATCCTCGGAACGGCGTTTATCAGGGAATGACAAAGTCTGCAAAAATACATTCCTGCTGATTAGAAATGCCAGTCAGGCAGGTTGTTTATGCTGATCCTGTTCGCAGCACTTTCTCGATAAATAAGCCCTCGTCAAGGGTTGCTACCAGTCTCAAAGTGGTTGAAGACAGAAGCAGTTGTTTTAAATCTCTATTGTTCAAGGCTCATGGCCACCTGCGCTGAAAACGGGGAAGGTTTCTCGATCCGGAAACGAGCCTGGGCCGTTTTCTAAGTGGGTACGATTCTGACTAGTCCCCAGGGAAGGCCTGGATAAAGCAATCCTATCCCCTTATGGAAATGTATGTCAGCCGTTGTGGAGAATCATAATTAGAAATGTCAGCGCTAATTGGCTGCGGCGTGACCTTTTCGCCAAGGAGGAGGCTGAAGGTTTTACCCCGGCTCCTGCTGGTGCTGAGAGCGTGGGGACTGGAGGAACCTGCCTACTGGATGGAGGAGGGCGGTGGTGTGTAGGAGTGGGTGTGTGGGGAGGATGGGGTTGTGGAGGACTAGGAGGTGGGTGGTGTTAGGGAGGGGGGGGGGGGGGTGGAGACGAGGGGGTCCGCGGGACACACACACAGCCTGAGTTTGACTTGGCCTTCTATATCCCAGCATGCCGAGCAGCAGTGGGGTTTATCAGTCATCATCGGTGACGTGGGCAGTCATTCCGAGGTATATCCATCTCTGTTGACAGCCGGTTCAGGACGGGTGAGCTGTGATGATGGGCTCTGGGCTGAAGGACCCAGTCCACTCACTCTGGGGAGCTGGATGTGTTTGTCTCTCTGAGTTGACTTCTTCCTGGTTAATGGGTGATTAAGATGGTTCAGAAATTCTGTGTGAGCTGCTAATGTAGAAGGCAGGCTTGGTGACAGCACAGATGTACTACACTTGGGGCTTTTTTAGTCGGTAATGTATGTGTAGCTGTTAGCCCTGGGAAAACATTTCCGTTTCTGCTTCGGCGCTTAAGATTTATCACTATGCTGTTTCTCTTTGTTAAAATACTTTTTAGGGGGGGATTGGTTGCCAGGTTAGAGCTATGAGATATACAAACAAGTGGTTCAGCGCTCATTGATCTTTTCATATCCTGATACACTCCACACTCTTTCGCTTCAAGTCAACATGGCTGCTTCATATTTCAGCAGTTTACGCTAGGGTTATGTCTCAAGTATCCAGATCAGGACTTTGGGGGTAACTTACACGATAAAAGGCGCTGAACCTGTGAACTCTGCCACCGTAACTCCACATTCCTGAAGTTAATCCACTGGAGAGCTATTTCTCGGTGCAGTTTTACACGTAGGGATTGAGCCAGGCATTACAACAAAAATATTTGTGTGTCCTTCCTCATATTGAGTCCTGGACACATTTGTCCCCACCCTCAGACATTTATTTTGGATATTAAGTCAAATCAATATTTAGCTTCAAAATTAACTCTTTTTTTTTTTTACATTCACACCACCCGGGGAACGTTTATGTTGGTTTATTTTTGTACGATAATAAAATCGCTGTTGTGGAGGCATTCCAGAGAGGGCACAGAGCGAAGCTTAAGCGATCTGCGAACCTAATCAGGCTGTTAAACCCTCAGTTGCCGCTACATCCAACCTCACCAAAGTATTCTTTCGAAGGAATGGACACTAGCGCTTCCATGATTATCTCCACGCAATTAAATCCCTGGGGAGACAACATTTCTAATTGCCTTGAACTCTGTGCCTCCTCCACCACCACAGATGCCTCAGAGCAAATGCTTTGTGGTTTTGTGTCCAGGCTTACAAGGGGATTATGTTAAAGTTCTTTTTTTTTTCTTCAATTCAGTCTGTGCGGTTCCGTTTGGTATTCCTCTGGTACACTGACGTTGAGTAGATGTGGTGGAAAGTTATCTCTCTCCTCCAAAATAAAATGTATCACATTGTGATCGTTGTGGCTGTTGTCATCGACATTGTTCTGTTCATGCAGCTTTGACTTTTTGTTTTCCTTGAACTGAGCATTTGCTAGTATTTATTTACACCCATTCCTGTGCGCTCACACATAACCCTAACCTTAACATTCACCAAATCAGGAACATTTCGCTCAACAACTGGTATTTCTGACCGGAGCACATGGTTTTCATTTTGGAGGGAAAGTAGTCTTGGTCCAGGTTTTTTTTTTTCAAAGCTCAAACCTTTTTATCTGTATGCAGAGGAGATGTTGGCGCATTATACCTCTTCTGAGACACACAACAAGACCAGTATAGACAGCATTTGCCATCTTGAAAGATTACTACAAGTCGCTCTAAAACACAGCCGTGTGCAGGTTTTGTGAGGAACAGAATTCAGAGTTTAGAATAGCTCACCCATGCAGTATTACAATTCCAAACCATACAGAAATTCTGAAAGCAAATGTCTTTTGTTAGTCTTTAAACCCTCTGGTAGCTAAATCAGTGATGTTGTACATGTAAATCCAGACATAATGTGGATTATAGCTCTTAGGCAGGTTCTGGGATAAAGACTCATCTTCAAAAAATAACAGGATTTTAGTATTTACCTATCGAAAATGTTTGCTATTAAAACAGAGAAAGGTTTAAGGCGCGCAAAGCTAGAACTGTTTGAGCTAGTCAACCTTTGTCATCAAGGCGCATTGTTGATGCTGTGTTACCCTTCTGGCCACAGTTTTAGCACAATTCACACCCTGTTTCCTTACACACGCCCTCGAAATGTATCCATTAACACAGTCTTGGTGCTTTGGTGTGCGCTCATCTGAAGGATAATAATCGAACCATTCACCACAGTCCCAAGGGCAGCAGCCCCACTAAATCAAGGGTATTCAACATATTGCATTTTATCTTCGTTTGCACCAGCCTTAAGGATCGCGACTAATGGACCTTCTAGTCTGACGTCACGTCTATCTTCTCTTCCTGCCCCCCCCTCTCTCCCGCCTTTTTTTCTCCTTTCTACGACTCCTCACAGTGGGGGGTCAGGGAGGGGTCGAAAGGTCTCATTTGCATAACAGGCCCCTCCCATTCAGCAGTCAAACCCCCTTGATTTACTCCGGCCGTTTAGAATGATGTCATATTAAATTGACCCTATAAAGTTTTCCCCGCTGTGTCAGAGAGCACAAAGGGGAAATGGAGCCGGTGGTTTCACGCAGACTGCTTTGATATACAGGCGGCTTATAGCTCTCAAGGTCGGGGAACTTTCGACTCTGTTGGAAGATGAAATTAAAAGCTGTGCGGTTTATATTATTTCTTACTGTCGTGTCATTCCATCATCACGGTCCATTCATCCTGCATCCATAACGACTCTTCGGATATCCGACTGAGGGTATCTCAGATGTAACCATCAAATCTAACCATCTTCATTAAAACGCAGTTTCAGTTGCACATTGTGTCCTCTGTGTAGTTTACAGTCGACATAAGATCTTACGTCTTTCTTCCTGAAAAATAAATCTCACCTCGCTCCTCACGTTATGTTGAGAGTCGGGGGTAATAGTGGCTGCTTCCCAGCTCGCTAAAAGTACTCTGGTTTTCCTCGTGCTTCTGAACGGACTCGGGGCAGCGTGACGCCCGAAGACTAAAGGAAATCAGTTTCAAGCATGTGTGGCACATCTGAAAATGCAATTGAATAAAGAATTCTTTCCTCTCCTCTGGCCCGTCATTTCACACTCGGTCACCCACTGTTGGAACATGGGCCTCCGCATGCCTCCAACTCCAGGTATCAATGTCTCATAGTTGGTTGACTCCGCGGCGCGACCCACAGACTTGACGCCTCCTCACCTCCAGCACTGTGAGGGGAAGTTGTCGACCGGAATGCTTCAGTGAGTGCAGTAACACCTAATGGCTTAATTACCCCCCTCACTGTCGTGTTATTTACAGTCGGTATGTCTTGACAACCAGACAGAGCGCTCCGCCATCAGTACAGCCGCCACCCTGCCTCCATTTTGACTCATCCGGTAAACGCTTGTACATGGTGTCGTGAAAGTAATTTGCACTAACTCGTTTTTTCTCCTCTCTCTCTCGTTTTTTGTCCCTGACCTGCTGTCGATCTCCAATGATCTTCCATTGATGACGTTAAGGTAAGAGAAAAAGTAATTTCCTTGTAAAAAATAAATAAATGTGTATATATAGATATATATATCTATCTATATATATGCTGTATATATATGGCAAGGTTTCCTGTACAAATGAAACAGTAGGGGGCTTCGCCATCAAAGGCGTGCCTTGAGCTCTACCGCGACACGCCAAGACAGACAGCATGCCACATCCCTTTTATTTAGTAGCTATAGCTGTAGCATGTGCTGTACTTTCCTCAGAGTTAAGGGAACACCACATATAGCAGGTGATAAGTGGACAGTAAGTTCTTTGTGTCTCAAGATAATGGGAGCTGCAGTTGTAAGTTTTGTGTGTGTAAGTTTGCATGATAAAAAACTACATGTGCAGTGTTTCTTTGTAAAATGCATTTTTCAATTTGATAGTTTTTGTTGTTGCTCAAGGCCAGTCTCTTTGGCTGTTGTTGAATCACAACATCGTACAGTTCACAAGTTCATTGCGTTTAGGCCTATATTATGAACAAATAGAGGAAAAACACTAATGTTCTTCCTGGTCCAGTTTCCATTCACCCAGTCTTCACCTTCGAACAAAAACAGATGCCTGTGGAACCCCTCTCTCTCCCTCTCGGTATGTGACATGATCAGGCAGGAGTCTAGATTGTATTCACAAGGAGACTCGAGTGTCTGACGGTGGTCAACAATTCTTGTTGCACATTAGAAGTAATTTATCAGTTATGAACTGAAGGGGGAATCTTCAAGGATAAACAGATGTTGTTCGTGCCAGATAGAGACGCCGCCCCTCCTGTTGTTGTCATGGAGGCAAGGCCCTGCTGTTGTTGTCACGGATGCAAGGTCACAGAGGGTGTTTGTTTCTGTACTCAGAGATTACATTTACAATCTCAATGTGGGTGTTCATCACAGTCTTCTCTCTTTGAAGAATATATCCTGCTTTCTAATTGGACACTCCCTGGTCTCTAGAAACTCTCCGACATACAGTGTACTGGACTGTGTTCTACCTAACGTCTGTGATTGGCATACTGCTTGCCTGTTTATTAAAATGCATGTATATATGCATGCATTAGTATGCATGCTGGCATTTGCAGGGAGCATTTTCACTTTGTGACGATACTCTTAACCTATCGGGTGAGGTCTCTCTGCCAAGGTGGCGTTCTTGACTCACAACATGCAGTATAGTTCTCTACAGTGTTCCCCACCTCTGGTATCTAGCTCAGAACCTTGGCTGTGACCTTGTGGCTATGCTCTGGTTCCTTGTCTCCCGATAGGGCTAGGGAGAGAGGGGACGAGAGGGAGAGCGAGAGATCGAGAGAAAGAGGATGTCTGAAATGCTAATATGGAGTTCTAGTACTTGTTTCAGAGAGAGAGAGAGAGAGAGAGAGAGAGGGGAAAAAAGGCTGATTCGGCATTAGACATCCAACCTACTTAGTTTCTGCCTGTTTATCCATCCATCTCTCTCTATCTGACTCTATCTGACTCTCTCTCTCTCTCTGATTCCCTCTTTCTCTCTCTGTCTCTCTCTCTCTGTTTATGTCTCTCTGTGTGCATGTGAGTGACAGATTATCTGGCTGCCATAAGTCTCCTGGTCCCGTGCTGGGGGAGGACGTGACGTCAGGGTGGATGTGAGGCGAGCAGCGGTCAGCCTGATGTGAAACCCTGCCTCAGACATCACAGGATGCAGACAGGCTACATACAGGAGAGGAAAAAAGAGGGAGGAGGAGGAAAGAATAAAGATTGCATTACCTCATCTCAACCCTCCCCCTTCAAAAGAGACACACACAGAGACAGACACACACACACACACACTAACATAACCAATAATATCCAACACCGCACCCTCACTAACCCTCTTGGTTTGCTGCTAGGGGACAATCTGTTAGTCAATGGAGAGAGACACAGACAAAGACAATCCTTAATGCAATAATAACAAATTAGGCTCCCTGCGTTCTCGAAAGTCCCCTCCCTCCCTCCACCTCTCTCTCTCCTTCCCTCTCTCCCTGACCCCCTGTGGAGCCAATCCAATTGTTTCTGTATCCGCATCTGGCAGTCTAGCTACTGTAGCACCACCAGATCTACAGCACATCTTTTATCTTGCTCGATAATACCCAATACAGGACTGTGGTAGAGAGTGTGTGTGTGTGTGTGTGGTGGTCATCATGCAGTTCTTCAGGCCCAGCTTAACAGTATTGTGATAAAGAAGAGGGGTAGTTGGGTGCAGCTCTTCAGGTGAGGAAGTCCACCTTGAGACCACAGGAGACTGGAAATGTTCCGCTGAGGGCTCCGTAACGACAGCGCTGAGCTCCTCCCTGCCAGTGCTTATCAGCAGGGCACTCCTTGCCAACAACGCAACCGCCATCCTCCTGGGACGGCACACCTCTTAGTCCCCTGCCAGAATAATATACCATACCTAACTTCACAAAGGGAGAAGAGCTATCATGTTCGCTATGACCTGCCCCTCCAAATACTGACGCTGTCGCTCTCTATGTGTGCTGTTTGCGGTGCGAGGTGACACGCTGCTGGAAGCTGCTGTCAGGAAACTCCTAGCAGGCTTTTTGCCACCCGAGAAAGTTTCTGTGACAAGTTCATTATTCCAGATATTATGACACAGTCCTCAAACAAGATCTTTTTCCAGCGGGAGGAAAAAAAGAGGGTCTGAACGCTCTCTGGTTTTAATCCAGATAGGAACCTTATGAATATGAAATATTAGATTTTCTTGATAAGCCCGACTCCTATGCCTGAGTAATTTACAGGGCCGTTTCTTCCAGATCTACTTACAGTAAAAGAGGGGATTTATTGCTGTAGTGGTGGGTGATTTTCGGGCTCCTTGCCAGGGTAAATGAAGCCTCTGGGAAGAGGGAGTTCAGTAACAGATTTATTCTAGCCAGATAAACAATACTCTGTTTATCAGTGACCTCAAATTTAAAGCGTTCTGTACAAGGCGTACCAACTGTGCTTTTAATCTAAAGACCCCGAACAAAGTAGTCAAGTCCTGGTATTTTCACCTCCTTTAGATGGTGTCGTTTTCGTGCAGTTACATGGTAGTTAATGTAAGCCCAATGTAAACCGAAGCCCTACTTCCTGTTTCAGGAAGGATAGGATTTCTGTTTCCTATCAGAACTTGTAGACATGGGTCTCTTTTTCCCAGCGCCAAAAGCAGGCAGGTGTTTTAGTTGTCTTCTTCCTGTCAGGCGACAATGTTCAGGTTCTCGAACACTGACAGGAAGATTCAGAGTGGACCAGCCGGGGTTGACTTTTCCATCAGCCAATCGTGATGGATGATCTGGAAATGTGTTACGCTCAAACATGAATGATGAATTACTACAGGCTGGGTGGAATCTGTCAAGAAGGCTGCAGCCTCTTAAACCACACTGCAACTACGCAACTACTCTACTACACAACTACACTGCTACACAACTACACTCAGAAATCGACACTCGCACATCATGTGTTTGACCGTAGCAAGGTTCAAAATACATTGAGTAATAATGACAATTTTATAAAGAATTAACGTGAATATTTGTCACTGCTGTAGTCGTGTATTAGCCAAGCAGTCCCACTGGACTGTTGACTAAGTCAGTCAGTCAGGTCTTAACTGAAAGCCGCTGTGAATTCATTCCTGTAGTCATGGAGGCGACAGTTTCTCCTTGCTGTCCGTAACCAGCCAGGAGAAACAGAGTATTTGTAAGCCCTCAAATCCTCCTCTTTGATGGATGCTAGGAGCCGGAAACACACATCTGAGAGAGATGAGACTGCAGTGTTCTCTCTCTCTGTTCTCCTTTTCTGGCTTTCATGCTGCCTCTCTCTCTCCCCTATCTCTCTCTCTCTCTCTCCCCTATCTCTCTCTCCCCCATCTCTCTCTCTCTCATGCTGCCTCTCTCCCCTATCTCTCTCTCTCTCTCATGCTGCCTTACTCTCTCCCCTATCTCTCTTTCTCTCATGCTGCCTCTCTCTCTCCCCCATCTCTCTCTCTCATGCTGCCTCTCTCTCTCCCCCATCTCTCTCTCTCTCTCTCTCATGCTGCCTCTCTCTCTCCCCCATCTCTCTCTCTCTCTCTCATGATGCCTCTCTCTCCCCCATCTCTCTCTCTCTCTCATGCTGCCTCTCTCCCCCATCTCTCTCTCTTGCTTTCTCTTTCTTGCTTTCTCTCTCTCTATGAACACATTTTTGCTGTCCCTTCTCCCTCTTACCTTATATATCTTTCTATTTCTCTCTAGTCTCTATATGACACCTGCCCTCTCTCGTCCTTCTTAACTTATTATCTCTCAATTAATCTCTCTCCTCTCTCTCTATACACACCTTTTCTCTCCCTCTTCTCCTTCTTGTATCTCTCCATCTCTATTTTTTGTCGCCGTCTCCCTTCTCATCCTCCCTCTCTCCTTGCCCCTCAGGGGTGTGTGGGATCACACAGACAGTTTGGCAGCCGAGTTGTGACTGTGCTTCATGTTAATAAAAAGGGCAGTTGGAAGCACAGTTGGGGCCTTGTTGGAATAGATTTGCACGTCTCCCCAATCACCTCAGCCTACTGGCCCAAACACCGCTCTCATCTCAGCTGAGATTCCCCGAGACGACAAACACCGCTCTCATCTCAGCTGAGATTCCCAGAGACGACTGCTAGGATGAATTGAATAGAGTTTACATGAAAAAACACCTTAGTTGGGAATCTATTTCTAGACGTATAGGACGTCAGAGTCAGCGGTGGACATGAGCCGTATTCTCGGGTGAGGCTCATGAGGCAGGGTTAAGATAAGATTTGTCGGCAAGCTTCTCGACATGTTTGTAATTATACAGTACAGACTGTAAAAAAAATAAAAAAATTGTGTCTTGTGTAACACAGTAGTAGATTATTTTAAATATATTATCTGAGGTTGGAAATCACTGCTGTTGTCAGATCCCCACTGGTACCTTCTCCCTTCTGAAAGCAGTCCTGAAACAGAGAACATCTCAAACCAATTAGCTTCCCTCCATCGCATATAGGCCGACATTGTTTATGGTTGAATAGACCCCGTAAAATCACCCACACACTTTTCATTGCAGCTTAACAGTGTTGAATTTTTTGTTGTTGTTGTTGCTTCCCTGTCAATGCCAGGGGATGTATCGAGTGCTGGAAATATACTGTATGTGTGGAAAATATGTCTATTAAGTGGGCAGAAGAAGGATTGAAGTGTGGAGGATGGGCTCTGCATTATCCTTCCTTTCTCTCCCCCTCTCACTCTTCTCTATCTCTCTCTTTCTCTCTCTCTCTCCTCTCTACTTTCGTTTTGGCCATGGTGTCTATTTACCTCCATCTGGCACTCACAATATCCTCACCGTGGTCTCAGCGTCGATACGCTGAGGTAAATTATCTTTCCGAAACACACTCGCCTTTCCTTTACAGGTGCAGAGAGTCCACTTAGTCTTCATTGCTTTGGCATATTTACCGGAATTAATGTTGTTCAGTAGCAGCAGTGTGAAAGCGATTGACCATATCTTTGACGCAACAGCTTCTTTCACTTCAAAGGCAAAGAGCGTTAGCGCTGAGGCTAATTTGAGAGCGCCAAGTAAGCTAGCGAATGCAATCATCAACCGAAGAGTAAGGGAAACAGAAATGGGGAAAACGAAATTCACAAGGTAAAAACGTTGGAAACAGACTTCTTTTTCTGCACGGAGCAAAGAAGAAGCCAGGCAAGAATGTCCGATAAAACGATCTAATATCCGACCTGCTCAAACAGGCTGTACGAACACATTGTACCGGTAAATCCAGAGTCAGCCTTTCAACCCGGGGCGACAACTTATTAACCTAAGTGCCACCTTACACTGTCCCTGTCACCATGTCCACTCGTGTGGATCTCCCAGTTAAGAACCTCTCGCTCTCTCCAGCCATCTAACTTTCTCAACTGCCACGGCCTTCAGTCCCTTCAATCCGAGGTCTTTGAAACGTGTCATTACAACGGCTCCCTCATTGATACACTCGACTTAACCCGCGGATTTCCACAAAAGACCGTTTCGGCACGCTTGCCGCCTCACAACCGGGCATTATTAAACCGTATTCACTTCCCCTGCTGAAGTCGCAGCAACCTGGATATGTTGAAGGGGTGGTTGCGAGAGACTGATGTTGTCTATGAAGTGTTAGGAGACTGGAGACTGGAGTTAATTTAAACGCTGGAGGGCAAACTATATTGAGTGGCATAGTGGTAAATGTGTATTCTCTATTCAACAGTAGGCCTTAACCCTCATCCTAACAGCACATTCATTACGGGCTGACACAGCCATAGCTGAATCACACACACAGTATCTGCTTTGAGATTCAATTCTTTCGTTTTTTCAGAAGAAAACTCCCCACCATTTACATGACTTACTCTACCATTTTTGGAGGAAGCTTTGTCATAGCCGAGAAACCTTTTCAGAGTGTGGTAAAAGCACTGAAACAACGCCTTGATCAATATGAGAGGTGAGGCCTGAAGAAAAAGTCATTATTTGTTTGCCACACAACTGTGACCTGGGCACTGAGAGGAATAAGAAGAAATACTGAAAGTGAAGCCTTCTACAAGCCTTTCCTATGGAGATTTTCTGCTTTGGCGGATAGTATTTATAACCAGAAGTGCTCTTCCACTTTGACAGACTTGATGGCCCTAAAGCCTTCACATTTGCTCAAACGTTTTAACAAAGCAAAAAAGCAAAAAAAAACGTGTTTTGTGTTACGCAATTTGGCCGGCGAAACCTCCTTTTCCCCAACACTACTCCAGACAGCTGGATCCCGGCCTTCTTCCTTGGCTCCGTGCTCCCAAGCCGCCGCCAACCGGCGAGCGGCCGATGGGCTGACGGCCGGCGCCGTACCCCGGCAGGAGGAATCCACCGGGACCGGGGACGAGGAGGAAAGCTGGTGGACCGGCAGCGTGTGCAGACGCTGGTGGATTCTCACGGCGAGGCTGCTGTTGTTTGGAGTTGTTGTCGGTTTGTCGTTTGTTACTGGCCTCCTCTCCGCGCGTCCTCCTCTGCGCTGACCTCACGGTGCTCTGGTGCGTCCCAGGGCTGCAGGCCTGCATGCTGAACAGGAGTCATTATTCACCGTCTCAGAGCTCTCAGTCTCCGTTCTGAAGTGTGGAGGAGGGGAAGGGGGGAGTTTAGACAAACCTGGGGGCTTTGCCCCGCCACACAATCATTTCCCGCTCGCTCAGAGTAGAGGGAGGCTAGCGGGCGGAGGCCGTGTCGGGTTACTGGAGTTGACGTGAGTTCAGTGAGGATAGCTCAGGACACAGATGAAAGATATGACATCTACTGCAGTGAATATGACGGGAGCATCCTCCTAAAGGAATGCAGTGTATTGTATTTCCAGTCCAAAAACAAACGGCAGGCATTGTGTGCGTGCGTGTGTGGATGATGATAAGAGCAGGGGTCTGCCATCCGCATCAGTAACTATCGATTCATCTGACAGAACAGATAAATACAACGAGTGGTGGAGTGATGGAAAACGGGAAAAATGGACGGGGGGGGTGGAGGAGGAGGAGATATGCTGGGGGCATCAGCGATCCATTAATGGGCTGCACTGTCCTCCATTGATCTGGGCCCAGCAGCCCCGCGGCTCACGAGCTACATCCCACCTCACAGCCCATTTATACTCCCCCGTTAACCAGCGCCTCACACCAGGCCGAGTGGGGACATCTCAATCATCGACTTAATGTCGGGAGCCGACATAAAACGTTCAAAGTGGTAGTGAGTCGTCTCCTCCCGGTTTGGGAACCAGAGATGATGTTTTCTGTTGAGGGCGGTTGGAGTCTCTCGCGAAAGAAGCACATGACCAAACCAGACCAGACGACCCGGAGAAGTTTCTCTTCCGGGAACAGAACGGTTAGCTGTGTTAAACTCAATCTCACCCCGTCGGAAAAAATTACTTAGGCCAATAGCCACAGCGTGTGTTCTGAATTCAGGCCTTGCGTCTCGTAGCCTCGGCCAGGAGAAGGCTCTGTGTGGCCGATAAAACAGGCCAGGCAGGCATTAGAGGAGGATGGTCTGAATTAATAACAGCCTCTGTTGGACAGTTAGAGGGGTGTAGACAGTAGCCTGCAGCCCTGTGAGGTCTGCTTTGAATTTAGACAATTCACGACGACCTTGTGTCTGTGCACTAGTTTCCTTGGCCTGCTAATGGCGTAATGTCCCTCATTCTGACTTGACGGGAAAACACATGTACATATAACCGTTAATAGATGTAGATACAACAAATTACATCTTGTAAAAATGAAGTCAAGAAAATTGCTTCTTTATGTTTATGCATCTTCAGTTGTAAATTATTTATTGATTATTATTATAAATTATTATTATAAATACTTATCCTTTTAGTCTGGGAATCAATCGGTCTTGGTAACAATAAGGAAGACCTTGTGACTAGTCTTGTAGTTGTCGACCTTTGGAGCGGTAACGATCAATTCTTCCAGCAAATTCCTTTTCGTTGTAGGAAGCCCCTAATCTTGTGTGATTGAAATTAGCAATTGCCTTCGATCACAGACAACGAAACTGGCTTCAATGCCCCTCCCCCCCCCCCCCGCCCCCCCTCGTCCTGTGGTCTGGCAGTGGAGAAGGAAACAGTCTCTGGCTTTCTGTGTGCTCGTGGAGATGGGTCTACATCAACATCAGCAACGGGAGGTCTGCCTGGTTACCATGGCGACGTCCTCTGGAGCAGAGCGAAGGAGAGAGAGCCCGGAACACACTAGCGGAAAACGCTAGCGAAACACGCTAGCGGAACACGCTAGCGGAACACTAGCAGAGTAACAATGCAGGGGCAGCACTGCTAACTGTAGAGAATGGACAAACTTTTCACCAGACTAAGCATGTCTGCTAATAATCGTGAAAGTTCACGGGACGCTCCCATATGTCTTGTTTTGGGCTGTGTGTGTGTAAGAAGGTGGAGGGAGAACTCATTTGCTGGTTGAAGGTCAGTTAATCCTTCAAAGATACACTCGGCTTTCTCAATACGCTTTTTATTAATTTTTCTTTTATCCAGCAGAGATTCTTCTTGAAAGAGTCATCGCTGGTCCCAAGTTCAAATTTATTCTAAAATGATTTATTCCTCCCATCTAATGCATAGGAGATTAGGACAGTCCAGACATCTGTGAGGAACGCATCCACCTTGGACAGTGGGATTTTAATCTAGTTTATACGACACACAGCATTGTGTGTACAACCATATTTGGAGGGCTTGGTGTGTGGGGAGACTGTACTTGAAGGAAGCTGTTTTTGAGGTTTGAACTTTTGAAATTGCTGCACTGATACTAGCACTCCCCTGGTTCAACTGACGTTGAACCAGGGGAGTGCTCTCAGCTTGAGAGACAGTACCAGGCAAGTAAAGAGTTTGGATCCTTACAAAGGCTTGGAGCTTGTTTTCAACCGTGACAGGTGTGCCGACTGTATTAATCACAAAGCAAAAGTTGGCAGGGCTGGAGCTACTTCCCATCTCGCAAATCTTTGCTGACTGAAGGAAAACATGTTCATCTCTCTTTCTCTTACACTCCTCATCTCTTCTCACTGCCTGTTTTTTGCTTTTCAATCCAAATGTGCTGGCCTCAACTACTTCAGATATTTTTGAAGCTTAGTTTATAAATGGATGTTTCTCAATCAGCCTGTGCGTTTACCAAGGAGGAGAGAAGTTTGGGCTCCTTGTTCCTGCACTTGTCACATCACTGTCATGAAAAAAATGTGCGATGATTCCCAGGCAAACTTTTTTTTCAATTCCCAGTAATGGAAAAAGCGACTGACAGTTTTGTGTATCAATTTTCTTTTTTTTCCACTTTGAATATGGAGCCTTCCAGATCAATACTTTCCATTAGCAGCCTCACGATGATGGGTTATGTGTGTCATGGTTGAATTCTCACACACAAAGAGCAAAAAGGCCATCAGACACTTGGTTCATCACCAACAGCTCTGCTCGTCTCACAGAGGACATCCCCCCCCCAAGGTCGTCTTTGGGGGGGGGGGGGGTCACGACTGAGACATGGAGAAACTGAGACACAGTCTCACACTCCAGTCCTCCACATGGTTCTCTCTCCTCTCTGCTTGCTCGTCCCGTATTCCAGATGAAAAGCCGTCCTCTGGTCTGTTCAGAGCGGGTGCCGTCCTCTGGTCTGTTCAGAGCGGGTGCCGTCCTCTGGTCTGTTCAGAGCGGGTGCCGTCCTCTGGTCTGTTCAGAGCGGGTGCCGTCCTCTGGTCTGTTCAGAGCGGGGGCCGTCCTCTGGTCTGTTCAGAGCGGGCTCCATTTCTGACAGGGAATCAGAGAATGTTCCCATGTTCTGGCGTATGAACAGAGCGGTCAATTAAATGCTACGGGCTAAATTGGGCCGTTCCCTTCCCAAACACTGCATCCACAGGGAGTTCAACAGAGATGAGAGAAAGGCTAGCCGCCCCACTGCTAGCAGCAGAACAGCTTTGTTTTTGTAAAAATGATCACATGCTGTAGTCTATGCAGCTGATTTTACATTTTACTATCGCAAAATATATATATAAATGTAATATATATACACAAAGTAGATAATACTCTTAACTAAACAACAGGAGCCATGGGTTTGAAAACTGCCCAGCAGCAAGCAAGTTGACACAGAGCTGACTTTCAGACAGTCCCTGTTCTCCAGCACAGGATCACAAAGACTTGACAGCGAGCGGTGTGCCACGCATTAGTCTTGAAAGCAACTGTTAGTGATAATTAAAGCAGTAAATTGACTTTTAATTTTATGTGTATATTCTTGCCAAGTCAGTGGCATAACAGAGAGAGAAGTTGCTGTGTTTCTCTTTCCATGGCTGGAGCAGGAGGGAGGAGAAGTTAGAGGCCGGTCTGAAGGCTCCTCCAGGCTGCTGGTCTGAAGGCTGCAGGCTGCTGGTCTGAAGGCTGCAGGCTGCTGGTCTGAAGGCTGCAGGCTGCTGGTCTGAAGGCTGCAGGCTGCTGGTCTGAAGGCTGCAGGCTGCTGGTCTGAAGGCTCCTCCAGGCTGCTGGTCTGAAGGCTGCAGGCTGCTGGTCTGAAGGCTGCAGGCTGCTGGTCTGAAGGCTGCAGGCTGCTGGTCTGAAGGCTGCAGGCTGCTGGTCTGAAGGCTCCTCCAGTCTGCTGGTCTGAAGGCTGCAGGCTGCTGGTCTGAAGGCTGCAGGCTGCTGGTCTGAAGGCTGCAGGCTGCTGGTCTGAAGGCTGCAGGCTGCTGGTCTGAAGGCTGCAGGCTGCTGGTCTGAAGGCTGCAGGCTGCTGGTCTGAAGGCTCCTCCAGGCTGCTGGTCTGAAGGCTCCAGGCTGCTGGTCTGAAGGCTGCAGGCTGCTGGTCTGAAGGCTGCAGGCTGCTGGTCTGAAGGCTGCAGGCTGCTGGGCGGGGGAGAGGTGAGGTGAGATGGAGGGAGAAGACTGGGAAAAGCCAACAGGACAACAAACCTCTAATCCCGGCCCACAGATGTTTTATTAAAATATGTCGAAAGTCAAACAAATTTCTCTGAGAACATCTCCCTGACAGAGGATGTTCTCACCTCCCTGTCGAGGTTAAAGAGGACTGTGTCTGCTGGACGCCTTCTTGGATGTTTACAAGCTGTAGTTGGGCCTTGAGTTTCTTTCTGAGATATACAAACAGACTCATGCGCTCCTACTGTACGGTTTCATTGATTTGGGTTGTCTTTTTGACCAAAACAATAACGGTACACACTACAGTAACTGCATAATAGTTTACTGCAGTGGAAATTTTGTAAAGGTTGTGCCAAGATTCCAGGTTCGCCATGTTGAAGTCTTGATGAGTGTATTTCTTGTAAACTTTTGTTCCAGTTATGTTCCAGGTTCTGTATGGACAGGACAAAGGCAGGGCCTAATATAAGGGGGAGGCTGATAATGTACTGGTGTAGGCACCAGCGGATACATTCTTTGAAGTCTGACACAAGTCACAAGTTACTGACACAATCTGCCCCGGCCATAATAGTAAAAAGTAATAGTATAAAGATAGTACTTCATCAGCTGCTGATTGAGGTTAATGTCAGATTGAAAAATTGTCTTTAAGTGC
Organism: Osmerus mordax; assembly: GCF_038355195.1. NCBI lineage: Eukaryota > Metazoa > Chordata > Actinopteri > Osmeriformes > Osmeridae > Osmerus > Osmerus mordax. The sequence continues at coordinate 1,026,574 of NC_090074.1, read as the reverse complement.
TTGGACTGTGGAGTTAATGTCAGGACATAAAAAATTGGCAAATGTCTACCAATGAACCCCAGATGAAAGGATGAGAGAGAAGAAGAATCATTAAAAGATCTCTGTTGAAAGACAAGTGCCCTCCCAGTAAATGAGCTTCAGTCTCTATTCAGAGGCAGTGTGCTGATGGAAATGAAAGTTGGCATTTGCTGACAATGGAGAACTCTCCTCCTAATGTCTGCTAGATAGGCTGCCCTGGGAAAAGACGAGTTGCAATTTGGATTCAGCAGTGCAGGCAGTGACAACCGCTCTTCATCCCTCCTCGCCAGAAGAATCTGTCATTGTCTTACACTGTTGTCATTCTCTCTGTTTTGCCCGCTGGATTTTTCCTAATGTTTAGCAGAAACAAGCATTGTTTGGATGCAACGCCACACAATTCTCTGCCAAATTGGTTAGAATTCTCTAAAGTGTGTTCTCCAGATCTTTAGAAATTTCACTCTTGATGAGCTTTGGGTTTAGACGCTCTCTCTCTCTCTCACACAGTTTGTGGAAGCAGTTTTTTTGCTTCCTACCCCAAGATTCTTGTTGCTGTAATACCAGTTTATAAAATATACAAAGCAGCTGTGCCTGATTGCAAACAGGTGAGCTATGTGAGACTACGTGCACCTGTAATCCAGGTAGCGCTAAGAGAAGCCTCTTAATCCCACAGACAAAGAATGTCTTGTATCAACCTGGGTAAACACTGGACTGGGGTAGTAACATATTCTGTTTATTTTCCTTTGCCTCGGTTCTTCTGTTGAGAAGTACGGTGCAGGCCTCTGCTTCAAGCAGACTCAATTTATTTTTCAAACAAACCAGAGTGTCTGACCTCACGGTGAGGCATTCTGTTTGTTCATTACATCTGAATGTACTGAGCTTTCCCTCACTTCACCTCAATGTTTTAAGAGAGCTACAGTATATTAATGGGTTCACCCCCCCCCACCCCCTCTCTTAACCTCCTACTGCTGTGCATGCCCAAGGAAATGGAGAGAATCGACAATAGAAGTTCGTAAACAGAATCAGCATTATTCACCAAGTGAGTCAACACAAACAAGGATTTTACTCTGGCAGGAAGGTGCTTACGCTAAACATATGAGTCTAAATATAAAATGTTGAATATTTGCAACAGTTCAAAATAATTCTAAACAATACTATACAAGCAGGGATCTTATCTAGGAAATACGGTAAAGATTTTCTGTTATGCTTCAACTTTAATCGCCCACTGATGGTTTCCTCAATCCTAGTAATTAGTGTCAAGTTATTTAGTTTGGCACAGATAATTTTAGATCATACCCAAATTAAATCCCTCTGTTACTTCAGTTCTATTATCGCTTTCATCCAACTCAATGAATCACCAGGAGGAGATCCCGATGTCTCTACATGCTCTTTAAAGACTTGACTGGGAGGAAATTAGTTTTGATCACTAAAAAGCGACGTTTATTTTGCCACTGAATAAGATATTGAGATGACTCATGGGCTACTTTGAAGATTGAACCATTCTGCCACTTGGGAGAGACAGTGACTTGGTTCAAAGATGAGAGAAAACATTAGCATATTTTTACACCACCGGCTGACTGGCAGGTCAGCCACGCTGGGATCATGTGCTGAAGGAGTGAATATGAAGTTCAGGAAATGTGAGACATGTTAGTGAAGCCACAAAGGCTCATGGGAAATCTCATCCGGTCTGAGCCAAAGCCTGGAAACATCTTTCAAGCATAGGGTCCTCTCCTTGCTTTCTGCTCTGGAAGCCTTGCCGCTCATTTAAACAGAGCCAGCCAACCGGTTACAATAACTGGGAAGAAAAATCATCCAACGTTCACAACTCATCCGTTAGCTATGTGCAGTTGCATAGCCAGACCAATCAAAGCTTTAATTCATGAGTCATTAGAAATATGAAGTCGAAAGGGCTACTGCATACAGATAGAAAATGGTCTAATCATCAAAACGGTTGCCCTCCTCAGTGTGACTCTAAATTGGAAGCAGATTCAGACTTGTTCAACTCACTCTCCAGCAGTAAGACACCCGATATTAGACCACAACGTTTGGGGGAAGCCACACGCAGATGGTACAGATGGACATTTTAACATTTGGCCGACACCTGCCTTCTCTCTGAATCCCGGCCATCCCCTCACGCTGGCGTCACGTCCAGAAAGCTCCGTCTCTGTGCTCCAGCCATGCGGACATCTCCGCTTTGAATCTCCTCATCTCTTGTTTATGTCTCCCCAGACTTATGTAGGCGATGTGCAACGGCCTGTGTCATGGGCTTGTAAAAATAGAGGCCGTTTGGAGAGAGGCTGTAGTGGAAACCCGACGGGAACGTCAGTTGTGTCCTCCACTTCTGTTGCTCTCTTTTATTGAGCTTTAAAATCCGATCTGCCGTCATCGGAGAATGTTTACCGTTCTCTGACAAGACTCCGGGGCTGTCAAAGTTGCCTCGCGAGTTGTTTTCCAATTAGTTTTTGCATTTATTTATTTATAAACCTCATTTGCAAGTGAAATGAGTTGAGTGAACAATAAAGCTGTCAGCTGCCACAACAAGAAGATTGACTTGAGAAACTCTTGGTTTCACGAAAAGACACACACTCTCTGACACACCCTTCCCCTCCTAGTTCCTGAGCCTCTCTCCCTCTTGTAGCTGGATGTTTTTGTTGGGGTCATTTTTCATCCGGCTGTCCCCTCATTAATGGAGCCACTGTCCTACTTTGTCTCAGATGACAGAACGTCACATTTAAATAGTAAAGTCTTCCTCCTTCATTTGTCAAAATGTCATTTGTCTCTCCATCAGCTGAGTATTAGCCTCCCAGTTAACCGCTAACTCATTCAATTAGCAGGCACAAGAAGAGAGAGACAGACACAGAGAGAGACACAGAGAGAGACACAGAGAGAGACACAGAGAGAGACACAGAGAGAGACACAGAGAGAAACACAGAGAGACACAGAGACACAGAGAGACACAGAGAGACACAGAGAGACACAGAGAGACACAGAGAGACACAGAGAGAGACACAGAGAGAGAGAGACAGAGAGAGAGAGACAGAGAGAGAGAGAGAGACAGAGAGAGAGACAGAGAGAGAGACACAGAGAGAGAGAGAGAGAGAGAGAGAGAGAGAGACACATAGAGAGAGAGAGAGAGAGAGAGAGAGAGAGAGAGAGAGAGAGAGAGAGAGAGAGAGAGAGAGAGAGAGAGAGAGAGAGAGAGAAGAAAAAAAGGGAGAGATGTCAATTAATACTAATCTGTGCAATGCGTTTGGGGTGAACGAGTGTTTAAGCAGTTTGCTGATAAGTCGATCGATGCAGCTTGCTTCCTTTTCCCTTCCTCAGGCTTCCAGTGCTAAAAAGCTCTCATCATTCTTAAAGGAGTTAGGAAGTCGTTGTGAGCTATGTACGACATAATCCTAAATTGGGCCAGTGCCTTTCTTGTGTTCACTTCTGACTGAACGGCGGCACTGATCAATTGAATGCGGCCGTGGATTAATAGAGACTCAATTAATTTCCAGGGGGTTCTTCCCCAACTTGGTGCTGGACTTTTAAGTGGTAACGATTGAACCGAGTGTTGGACGAATTGGGGGCCGCATACAATGTCACAACTGTCCAACAAAAGTACAAGGTATGACTCATACTGTAGTGTGTGAGTGTGTGAGTGTGTGTGTGTGTGTGTGTGTGTGTGTGTGTGTGTGTGTGTGTGTGTGTGTGTGTGTGTGTGTGAGAGAGAGAGTTCCCTGTCAGGGAGTCAAAGACAAGGCACTGTGAGGAAGATGTCCCAAGAGGAAGGAAGGCAGGAAGTGATCACCAGTGTGGTTGTTTGGCAGGAAGTGATGTCACCAGTGTGGTTGTTTGGCAGTGATATGAGGCTGAATACAAAAAGGCCCTCCTGTGCAGAGAGGGGGGGTGGGAGGGTAGGAGGCGGCCTGTGTGCCCGTCCGACAGGGGACCGTGACGGGTCTCACGGCAGGCCAGGCCCAGCAGGGGTGAGCTGGGGTCACCCAGGCGATGGCTGGGTTGGTTCTGAGAATGCGCTCCCGAACCCTCTCTCTTTTCTCAGAGCTTGCACCATACAACATGCCTGTGTCTCTCCTTCTGGAGACTCGAAAACAAACCACTAACTAGCATTCCGGGTGATTCTGCTGTTACGATAAAGCCCTCCCCCACCCCCCTCCCCCCAGCGCGATATGGAGGGGCGTCGCTGGATCGGATGCTGAGTGTTCGTTTGCTCAAGCACCTTACTTTTCACAGCCGTAATTAGCTCGGTTGCCATAGCGCGTTGCAAAGGGCCTCTGGAGGTGGAGATGGTGGGGGTGGGTGGGCGGGGGGGGGGAGGGGGAGAGGCGTACATAATGACATCAGCTCCAGAGTCCCTAGGAATGGAGGGGGTGGGGGGGAGGAGTACGAAGAGGGATGGCACTTGATTGGCCAATGAAAAGCCTCGTTTCGCGAGCGGTGTTCGTCAGCGCTGCCTGGACTCTCTCTCTCGCTCGCTCGCTCGCTCTCTCGCTCGTGTGACACGGAGAGAAGTGGAGATCCCTTAGAGATGCTGGGTTATTGACGTCCAGAGAACTGGAACTTCCTGTCGCTGACGTCCAGAGGACTGGGGACTTCCTGTCGCTACTATCCTCCGCGACAGCTTCGGCAGCGACAACACGAAGACGGGGGAAGTGCATGCTGGGAAGCTGCCAAGTCCAAGTCTGTCAAGAGCGCCACGCGGCTCCAGAACTCATGTTTCCTTCCACCATGGCGATGGGGAAACCATAGCGAACGCATACCACACCCTCGGCATTCAGCGCGTGTAAAATAGTTCCCCCGTGGTGCTGATATGATTTGTGACGTGACGTGGTGGCGTGACTGTATATGTCACACCTCCAGCGAATCATGAATCACTTCCTGATTACCCGCCTGGGTGTTTAAAGTTGCACACTTCCTCCTCCCCACTCGTATGTCACCTGTTAGGGAAGTGACTCGTAGCGCAGTTCCTGTCTGTTAAACAACGCTTTATCTTCCACTACAGAAGAGAGAGATCTGTTTGCGTGTCAGTCAGCAAGTGTCTGATATAGGATGTCAATCACCATCTGCACCAAATTGAGATTTAAAGCTCTACCTTGTTATCAGATAGCATGCTGAGGGGTGTGTATGATTGTACTGGAGTGAGTGTGTGTGTGTTTGGAGGGGTTAGCTTTGTATGTATTTATTTGTGGGTGTCCTGTAGGCGTGTGTAGAAGTGCTAGCTTTGTGTGTATGAGTTGTAAGAAAGCGGACTGTTTTTTTATCTGAACAATCTCTATTCGCAACTGTGTGTTTGTACATACACTGATTTGTTATATTATATTGATGTCTGTTTATCAGCAACATATGTGACTGTCTGTGGGACCTCGCAGTTTGCCTGCCAGGGTGTGTGTGTGTGTGTGTGTGTGTGAGAGAGTGTGTCAGGCGCGTGTATTTCGAGCTAGAATTGGAGTGGAACCCTGCCATGAGATTTGATCTGGATCCTGTTAACACACACCCTCACACACACACACTCCTGTTAACACACAGTGGAGAAAAAAGCCAACTGGAGCAGGCGTATGTATTTCTTGTTTATAGCGTCTGGAAATCTCGCTCCTAAAAACGTCTGTCCCCAATTCTGTGGGGTTAATTAGGTCCAGCTGAAGGTTGACGAGCAGCTAAGCGCTCGGAGGAGGGCACACGGGGGTGTAAACGCAGGGAGCACCTGGAACGGCCGAGTCCTGGCTGGGGCAAGCGGAAAGGGATGAAAGAGACACGGACACTCCACATATTTCATACTCGTTTTTTTCAAAATAAATCGTTTTTCTGAAACGGCCATTTCATCTGGGTTTGTTAAGGTGCCCTTCACCAGGATTGTGTTGTTGTTTCGGGAGAATTTCTAGATCGTTTATCGAGAACTGTTATGGTTGTTTACATGCTACTCAGGGATCAGTACCAAATGAAAACTGCCAAACACAACTTGTCTCTTTTTTTCCCCATACTGAAGGCCGATTTGATCTTTTTGCACAGATGTTTTGTGGTAAAACTGGGATCCATCTATTTGGGTCCAAAATTATGATCCAGCTGTCGTTGAATTATTCAGATGTTTATTGTTGTTGTCCAACATGACATATGAATACATGGCACAAGAACATTAACTTATTTCCATTTCTAATCCAACATGTCGTGTTGTGGCTGAGGCTTTGGAAGCAGTGTTTGTTTGTGGGGTGTTCGCAGTGGGTGTGCGAGATATCGAGAGAGCTTGGAGGATATTCACTCACTTGGCAGTCATTAAACTGTGTGTGTGTGTGTGTGTGTGTTCCTCTCAAGCTGACATCCTGTGTAATGCAAAGGATGGAGGTCCCACCTTCAAATAATGACTTCAAACAAACTCTGTTTAATAGTTTTTAGTTGACAGCGAGAGCGCATCCATCAGGAAAGCTAGTGTGAACCAGTGGCCATGTTCCTTATCCCCTGAAGAGAGACCACCAGTACCAGCATTATTAATATGCATGATATTATTCATACTTTGACAATTTAATTTCATACTCTGCAACACGACTGACCTTGTATCCTGTCCTAGGTCGCAGTTGTAGCAAATGTTTTTTTCATTTAATTTTTTTAAACAAATTGTTATCATATTTTTGTTGTCGTTTGGGTTACACAGAAGTCGATCCTTTCAGATAACCCAGATATTGAATATTGGCAGAGTTCTTCTTCCCTTCCTTCAGAGCTAAGGCTTCCTGCTTCCTGTGTGCAATGAATCCATCTTCTACGACTCATGAAGAATGGAAACAAACTCTGTAGGGGATTGGGTCGAGAGAACAGACATTGATTTGACAAGTCCCCTAAAGAAAAATGCCCTGTGCTCATTACATTTTCACGACTTACAGCTCCAGTAGACGAGAGCAAGCATGACATGTTTCTCCCTCTCGAATAAACCTTCCTCCAACACACCTAACGGGGGGGAAAAGGGGTCCGTCTCCAGGTTTAGTAATTACGTTTTTCATTTTTCATGATGTCTAGAATTGTCTGGCTTCTCTGTCAATGAAGGCTTGTCTATGGGATTTGCTCTACCACCATGACAATTGGAGCAAAGCTGTGGAAGAGAAGAATGGAAGTTCTCCGATAATGGAACAAACCCCGCTCGTCATGCTGCCAACCCATTACAGCTACTCAACCAGGTCGCCCTTAATGCTGTCTGTCTGTGTGTGTGTGTGTGTGTGTGTGTGTGTGTGTGTGTGTGTGTGTGTGTGTGTGTATGCGGGCAAGCAGGCATGCTTTTGGTTGCAAAGCATCTGTCTCTCTGGATTGGGATTTTCGCTCGCTCCATCCATCCCTCTTTTCTCTCTCCCCCTATTGATCCTCTTCCTTGTCAAGTCTCCAGCCTTGCTTATCCCTCCACCCACCCCCCTCCACCCACCCCCTCTCTGTCCCTCAGCAGAACACTGCCTGCCTCGTCGTCTAGCGAGTGAGACATGATCCCCGGCCTTGCCTGCCAGCGTGAGGAGAAAGTCTCTGGATTTGGGCAGAACATCTCGTGCCAAAGCAGGCAGTCTGTGGTGGCCACTGTAGTGTTGTCCCCTGCCCAGTTCAGTCGCAGTGTGTCCCCTGCCCAGTTCAGTCGCAGTGTGTCCCCTGCCCAGTTCAGTCGCAGTGAACGTCATCTAGGGACGTTCGTTGACACTCTCTACAGGTGTGTTAACCTGTGAGGACGTCTTCCTATGTACTCTCAAATCTATCCAAACTTTGCTTGTGCAGCCTTCACATAAGAGAGGATTGAAGTGTTTCCACCTCTTGTCTACTGCGATAGGACAATCTTCTTCTTTTGCCATCATTTTGCTCTTTGAATTTCTAAAACGATATCGAAGTTCGAAAGCATCTTTTGTTCGCAGAAATATTTTTTTCCCGAGCCTTTCAAAGACTAGTGGCACCAGGCATTCAATCTGCATAATGTCAGTCCATTCTATTCACTTGATTGTGCTACAATATGTGTGTTACCATCCTTTTCAAAATTGTAGGTTGTGACCTCCCCTCACGTTATTAAGCACTAATGAGAAAAATAATTGAAAGAACCTTCATTTCGGTGTGCTTCATTAAAACGATAGATATTCTGCCCAGGGACTGTAAACACAACCTCTATGTTTGAAATAGCAGTAACAACAAAAACACACAACTATATTCAGGGGTACTTATCCCTGAGGAACAATGACTAAACCTCACTTACACATGTTCCCCAGAATGAAAATCCTCAAATCCACCAGTGTAATTTTTTGTGACACCAAAGCCCAGCGATGAGATCGCCCTGTCACAGCGGTGAAGACGCTCAGAGGTCATGAACTGTTCAAACTTTCAGCTGTTTTCAGACTCTTTCTGAGCCCTGGTTGGTGCGTGTGGCAGAAGGGCGGGGCTCGTTAACTTTCTGAGCCCTGGTTGGTGCGTGTGGCAGAAGGGCGGGGCTCGTTAACTTTCTGAGCCCTGGTTGGTGCGTGTGGCAGAAGGGAGGGGCTCATTACGAGGCAGAAGGGGTTGGGTTAGGGTTAGTTTCAACATTTTGAAACTTTGTTTTGAAACTTTTAGTCAATTTCTTTTTCAACCTAACCCTTTCTGCTTCCAAATTGTTGGTGTCAAAATGGATTCCTGGCGAAGGTGTCTATAGTGTCTTTTTGTATTAATGTATTAATATGATGTGAGGTCTATACTTTTTTACTTTACATTGAAACACGACTATCTGTTCTACTTGAGTGAAGGATGTGTGTACTTTTGCCACCTCTGGTAAGAACCACGTAATCTACTCTGGGAAGGTAGGTAGAAAATAATTGGTGTTATTGGAGAGAGTTGTCTGCTGCGTTGTCATGCTGATTCATTAATTACGGCCTTGACTGAAACCTACTTGAAGGACTGCTGCTCTGCAGTGAGGTAAACATTGTACCGATACGTATTTGTGTCCTGAAATGTCTGTAAACTAGTGGGCAGTTCTTAACTAATTGTTCTTGATTATAAAGGCTAAATAAGATATACAGGTAGAATTTGTTTAAGTTGCTGTGAGGGTTGGTAAGAATTGCTTCAAGCGTTCTGTTAATGTAGTTTTCATATTACTTTCTCCCCCAGATAGAACTAAAGATCTATCTGCCTCGGTGCTCCAGCAGGTGAAAATGCTTTGCTGCCCTTGTCCATGCTATCTAAATGCCGTAGAGAAAATTTGCCCGGTAGGCGCAAGTAAAATCCTAGGGGCTTAAGTGGATTCCAGCTGTACTACATAGTTGTATTCTCTTCCATATATGGGCTCTGGCGTTGGTGTCATGTCCAGTATATTCCCCGGGATTATTCTGCCTCTTTCTGTTTTCATGTAGTGCTATTAGTCTGATACACAGCCCAGGTAGCAATTTCTCCTGTTGTGTGCGTGTCTGAAGTCTGAGTCGTGTGGGGTATGAGAGCTTTTCCCTCTGCTTTGATCTGCAAGTGTCGTCCTGGCAGGCTTTCCTCTCCACGCGGCCAAGCCGACTGACTCTCGCAGAGCAAATTGACTGAATATGGTGAAGACTGGCCTGCTCTGGAAGGTATTAGGGGGTGAAGGGTTGGCAGTTGGTTTCCAGGTAGGAGGACCATGGAGTGGGTTTTTTTTTTTTGGGGGGGGGGGGGAGGGGGGGAGAGAGAGAAGGAGCTTGGCTCAGAGATTAGCCCAAGAATTCATCTTATGCTTTGATTCTGCGGCTGGGCGAGTTCTCACAGTACCGGGCGAGCCGGCCTTCATTCTCCCCTCCTTTCCCACAGCCTCTCTGTCTCCACTTCAGCCGGGTGAAGTGGAGACAGAGAGGTCCAGTCGGCCATCAGGAGGATCTGTCATCAGAAGCCTCACACGTAGTCCTTCTGGATTTGATGACGTAGTCCGTTCCAACCACACCGTCGAAAGCCTCACTCTGGCTGGACAGCTTCTCCAGATAGAGGAAGGTGGAAACGATTCATGAATGTTAAGCAAACACACTCGTATTACCATCTCATATGTAATTTATGAGATCATTTCTGGTCTCTATTATACCCACGGTGTTGCAGACACAAATCAAAGTATATTTGAGCTGCAGAGCTGACTTGTATCCCAGTGGTTGGATCTGTGTTCCAGTAGCGTTCCAGCAACCCTCAGTGGCTGTTGTTGTCTCCTATCTGTAAAACAAGGACCAAACAAAATGATGCTTTACTGGAGACCATCTGATTTACTCTGAGGAGAGGCAATAAACCCTGTCTGACAAACACAGGAGATATCCATGGCAACTACAGGAGCCCTCTATCAAGGGGTGGAGTGCTTGAATAATATTTCCAAGACAACTTGGTAAACAGATTAATGGGACATTCCACCGTTTATTAATCAAGGTTAGAAGATATGTTATATACACAGACCTTGTCGTACAGCACTGGAAATAGCAAAAAGTCCAACTTGAGGCGAGAACCTGTGACCAATGTTTAATTTTAAACAGATGCTAGATTTAAACGTGACGAAAACAGTCTGCATTGTGCCCGTAATCCCAGCCATCTCCAAAATTTTTGTTTTTCTAAATGGTCAATCAGACAGTCTTTAAAAAAACGTCAGAATTCAATAATTCAGCGAGAAATTACTCCTCCTTGGAGAATGTGAATAATTCAGGGTATTATGACTTAAAAGATCTACCAGCTGCTATCAAAATGGAGCAAAGTGATGATTAATTCAACATCTGGACTAATAGAGTTTCGGTCGCAGTCTGATTTACATTGGCGTCCCTCTCTCTTTCTCTTTCGCTGTCTGCTCTCCCAGAATGGCAAAAGAAAAGAGCTCATTTGAAAACAGTGAAACGAGAGAGCTGTGAATGTTGGAGCCTCTTTCTTGGGGGGGGTAATGGAGCGTTGAAGTCTTCTGTCAGTTGAGGAAGATTAGGACGGCGAGCTAATTGAAGGCGATGGGTTACAGTTAAAACGCTGTGAAGAAGAACGTAACTTTTTTTTTTGTGTTGGAAAGTATGATAAAAGTGCGGCCCCAGCAGCCTGTCCGGGGTGGATCGAGGCCGCTGAGATGTTTTTGATGGTGTAATCAACATGGGCAGGCTGTCACGAGGCAACCGCACAAGCCATGAACACATCCCACTGACGGGTAATAAACAGGTTTGCTCTTGTCAAACCAAAGCAAGGTCCTCTCAATTAAGTGATGGAACTCTGAGGTTTGTGTGTGGACCAGTCAGGTCCCATCAACACGTTTGGAGACGGATATGAACGTTAAAACAACTTCCTAAGTTGTGTTTTTTTAACCTGTTGTGACTGTTGCATGTGGTGCATCTGGAATTTAAACAGTGATCCGTGTCAACACATGCAAACTCACCACACATTCTGAATCATGCGCTATTTCATAAATTGGGTGTTTCTGTATATGAGAGTGCAAGTTTTTCCATCACATCATTATGTCAGTAAGGGAGAGTGCTAAGGTTAGGTGCTGTGCTCTACAAACAGAGGGTCAATTCACTGGTTTTGTTTGCTCCCTTCAAAAATCAATGTCTGGCGAGTCCCATCCAGAGAGCCTTTCATGATGAAGCGTTTTCCCAAGCTCCGAATGGATCGCCGGTTTGGTCCCAAGTTCATCTCATGCCACAGGCCCTGTAACGTGTGTGTGTGTGTCGGTGTGGATCTTGTGTCAGGGAAAATCCAGTTGCCTTCCTGTCATTCAATACCTTTTGGTTTTTGTGTGTGTTTCTGCACAGTTGCTTAAGATATCAAGTGTGTTTCCAGGGGCTCTCCCTTGATGTGGTAAATATTGTTTCTGCTTTACTTCAAAACGTATTCTCAGAACCTTGAGCTTTTTTTAAAAATACTTACATATCTGGCTAACTGTGATCTTTTTAGCCTCGACTCCAAATTAGTTTTGAATCCTGGGGGTGGCGTGTATGCCTGTAGAGCTATCTGATGTATTAGTTTGTAAATCCACGTCGACAAGGTTGAATGGTTCAAACATGCCAACATGACCATCAGACCTCCTCCATGTGTTAGCTTATATAGTCTCTCTCTCTTCTCTCTCTCTCTCTCTCTCTCTCTCTCTCTCTCTCTCTCTCTCTCTCGTTCTCTCTCTCTCTCTCTCTGTCTCCTCCTCTCTCTCCCCTCTCTCTCTCTCTGTCTCTCTCTCTCTTTCCCCCTCTCTCTCCCCTCTCTCTCTTATATAGTCTCTCTCTCTCTCTCTCTCTCCCTCTCTGTCTCTCTCTCTCTCTCTCTTTCCCCCTCTCTCTCCCCCCTCTCTCTCTCCCTCTCTCTCTCTCTCTCTCTCTCTCTCTCTCTTCTCCCTCTCTCTCTCTCTCTCTCCATCTCTCTGTCTCTCTCCATCTCTCTCTCTCCTTCCCCTATACCCTAAAGACGCCCAGCTCATTCCCCCAGCCAGGTCTAGGCACATTGAGGAGATGGGGAGAGGAGATTAATAGGATTTTATGCTCTCACTTGATTTTTTATTTTCCATCTTTCTATTATTGTCAGAGGAGATCACTCGCTCCTCTCTGACTCCTCTCCTCTGGTCTCAGATCTGTACAAGCCGAACCTTTATATAATGAGTGGGTTAGTCGGCCCTCTCGCATGCAGCCCGGCAGGGCAGGTGGACTGAGATGAGATGATAAGGCTTCACATTTCTTTGAGAGAGAGGGAGACAGAGAGGGAGACAGAGAGGGAGAGAGAGAGGGAGAGAGAGAGGGAGAGAGGGAGACATAGAGGCAGCAGACGCAGAATGAGAGTGGTCATTCTCCAGCTCCCAGTG